>NW_026692353.1:0-40325 GCF_021218885.2 Marmota monax
GTTAGGGTTAGGGTTAGGGTTACAGTTAGTGTTAAGCTTAGGTTAGGGTTAGGGATAGTGTTATGGTTAGTGACAAGCTTAGTGTTAGGGTTAGAGTGAGGGTTAATGTTAGGGTTTGCATTAGGATTAGGGTTAGTGTTTGGGTTAGGGTTATGTTTAGGGTTAGGTTTAGGTAAGTGTGAGGGTTAGGTTTAGATAAGGGCCAGGGTTATGGTTTGGATTAGGGTTTTTCTTAGGGTTAGGGTTAAGGTTAGGGTTAAAGTTAGATTTAGTATTAGAATTAGTTTTATTTAGGATTAGTGTTAGTGTTAGGGTTAGGGTTAGTGTTAGGGTTAATGTTCATGTTAGTGTTCTTGTTAGAGTTAGGGTTATGGTTAGGGTTAGGTTTCGTGTTAGGTTTAGGTTTAGGGTTAGTGTTATTGTTAAGATTAGGGTTAGGTTTAGGTTAGGCTCAGGGTTAGGATTTGGTTCAGGGTTGAGCCTAGTGGAATGGTTAGGTTTAGGGTGCATGTTAGTGTTAGGATTAGGGTTAGTGTCAGGGCTATTGTTAGGGTTAGGATTAGGGTTAAGTTTAGGTAAGGGTTAGCATTATGTTTAGGTTAGGGTTAGGTTATGGTTTGGGTTAGGGTTTGTGTTTGGGTTAGGGTTAGGGTCAGAATTAGATTGAAGGTTAGACTTAGAGTTAGTGTTAGGGTTAGCATTAGGTTTAGGGTAAGGGTTAGGTTTAGTGTGAGGGTTAGGATTATGCTTAGGGTTAGTGTTAGGGTTAGGGTTAGTGTTCGTGTTAGAATTATTGTTAGGTTTAGAATTAGGGTTCATGTTAGGGTTTGGTTAGAGTTAGTGATAGTTTAGGTTTAGGTTTAGGGTTAAGGTTAGTGCTAGGGATAGAGTTACGGTTAGTGTTAGAGTTCGTGTTAGGGTCAGGGTTAGGGTTAGGGTTCATGCTAGGTTTACGGTAAAGGTCAGGTTTAGGGTAAGTGTAAGCATTAGGGTTAGGGTTAGTGTTACAAGTAGATTTAGTGTTATTGTTAGGTACATGGTTAGTTTTAGGCTTAGTGATAAGGTTAGGGTTAGGGTTAGTGTTACCATTAGGGTTAGTTTTAGGGTTAGTGTTAGGTTGTGTGTTACAGTGAGGATTCGGGTTAGAGTAAGTGTTACATGTATGGTTAGGATTCAGGTTAAGGTTAGGTTTAGGGTTAGGGTTAGGCTTGGGTTAGAGTTAGGGTTAGGGTTAGGGTTAGTGTTAAGTTTAAGGTTAGAGTTAGTTTTAAGTTTAGGCTTATGGTTAGGGTACTGTTTTGGTCAGGGTTGGGCATAGTGAAATTGTTAGGTTTAGGGATCATCTTAGTGTTAGGATTAGGGTTAGTTTTAGGGATATTTTTAAGGTTAGGATTAGGGTGAGGTTTAGGTAAGGGTTAGCATTATGTTAAGTTAGGGTTTGGGTCATGGTTTGGGTTATGGTTTGTGTCTGGGTTAGGGTTAGGGTTCTGATTAAGTTTAGGGTTAGTTTAGTGTTAGTGTTAGGGTTAGGGTTAAGGTTAGGGTTCATGTTAGGATTATGGCTAGGTTTAGAATTAGGGTTAATATTTGGGTTTGGTTTATTGTTCGTGATAGTTTTAGGTTTAGGTTTAGGGTTAGGGTTAGTGTTATGAATAGGGTTAAGGTTATTGTTAGGGTTTGTGTTAGGGTTAGGGTGAGGGTTAGGGTTTTTTTTTGGGTTACAGTTAGGGTTAGAGTTAGAGTAAGTGTTAGGATTACAGTGAGAGTTATAGATAGAGTTAGTTTTAGTGTTAGGGTTAGGTTTAGGGGTAGTTTTAGGTTTAGGGATAAGGTTAGGGTTAGGATTAGTGTTAGGGATCATGTTATGGTTTGTGTTAGAGTGAGGGTTTGGGTTAGAGTTAGGGTTATGTGTATGGTTAGGATTCAAGTTAGTGTTAGGTTTAAGGTTAGGATTAGGTTTGGGTTAGGGTAATGGTTAAGGTTTGTGTTAGGGTTGGATTTAGGTTTAGGTTTATGGTTAAGTTTATTGTTAGGGTTATCGTTAGATTTATGTTAAGATTAGTTTTAGGGTTAGTGTTAGGGTAAGTTTTAGGTTAGGTTTAGGGTTAGGGTTAGGTTAGGGTTCGGATTATGGTGAGCATTAGGTTTTGTGTCAGGGTTATGGTTAGTGTTATGTTTAGGTGTAGGGTTAGGGTTAGTTTTAGTGTTAGTGTTAGTGTTAGTGTTAGTGTTAGGGCTAGGGTTTTCTTCAGGTTAATATTAGGATTAGTGTTAGGTTTTGTGTTTTGGTTAGGGATAAGTTTAGGGTTATGGTTAGGATTAGGGTTAGGGTTAGTGTTAGTGTTAGGGTTAGGGTTAGTGTTAGTGATAGGGTTAGGGTTAGCATTAAGTTTACGTTTAGTCTTTGGGTTAGGATTAGGGTTATGTTTTTTGGGGGGTTATGGTAAAAGTTATGTTTTCTGTTAAATTTATGGTTAGAGTTAGGGTTAGGGTTCGGGTTAGGGTTATGTTAAGTTTAGTATTAAGTTTAGGTTTGGTTTATGGTTAGGATTAATTTTTGGGTTAGGTTTAGATTTAGGTTTAGGTTTAGGGTTTGGGTTAGGGATAGGGTGAGGTTTAGGGTTAGTATTAGTGTTTGGGTTAGGGTTAGGTTCAGGGTTAGGGTTAGAGTTAGGTTAAGGTTAAGGTTTGGGATAGTGTTAATGTTGGTAAGGTTTGGGTTAGTTTTAGGGTTTGGTTTAGGTTTAGGTTTAGTGTTAGGGTTAACATTAGGTTTAGGGTTAGTGTTTGGGTTAGGGCTAGGGTTAGGGTTAGATTTATGGTTAAGGTAGGGTTAGGGTTTGTGTTAAAGTTATGGTTACGCTTAGGGTTAGGGTTCGTGTTAGGGATATGTGTAGGTTTAGGGATAGGGTTAGGGTTAGGATTAATGTTTGTGTTAGGGATAGTGTTAGGTTTAGGTTTCAGGTTAGGGGTAAGTTTAGGGATAGGGTTAGGTTTAGAGTTAGTATTAGCGTTCGGGTTAGGGTTAGGTTTAGTTTAAGCGTTAGGGTTATTGTTAGGTTTACGGTTAGGGTTAGGGTTAGGTTAGTGGTATAATTAAAGTTAGGGTTAGGATTATGGTTAGTGTTAGGGTTAAGATAAGGGTTAGGTTTTGTTAAAAATTTAGTATTAGCGTTGGTGCTATGGTTTGGGTTTGGGTTAGGATTGGTGTTTGGGTTAGTATTAGGGTAATGGTGAGGGTTAGAGTTAGCATTAGTGTTGGGGTTAGAATTAGAATTTGAGTTAGGTTTAGGGGTAGTAGTAGGATTATATTTAGGTTTAGTGTTATGTTTATGTTTAGGTTTAGATATAGGTTTAGTGTTAGTGTTAGTTTTAGGTTTGGTGTTGGGGATACTGTTAAGGGTAGGGGATATGTTTAGGGTTAGTGTTAGTGTTTGGTTTAGGTTTAGTTTTAGGGTTAGTGTTACGGTTAGGGTTAGGGTTAGGGTTAGGATTAGTGTTAGGGAGTTAGCATTTAGTGTTAGAGTTAGCATTAATGTTAGTGTAAGGTTTAGGGTTAGGGTTCTGTTTAGGCTTAGGTTTAGTTTTAAAGTTAGGGTTAGGTTTAGGGATTAGGTTAGTATTAGGGTTAGGGTTAGAATTTGGGTTAGCTTGAGGGTTAGTAGTAGGGTTAGATTTAGGTTTTGTGTTAGGGTTAAAATTAGTTTTCGGTATAGGTTTAGTGTTAGAGTTAATGTTAGGTTTTGGGTTTGGGACAGTATTAAGGCTAAGGATAGGTTTAGTGTAAGTGTTAGTGTTTGGGTTAGGGTTACGTTTAGGTTTAGTGTTACGGTTAGGGTTAGGGTTAGGTTTAGGGTTAGTGATAGGGTTAGGGTTAGTGTTACAGTTAATGTTAGAGTAAAGTTTAGTGTTAAATTTCGGGTTCTGGTTAGGCTTAGTTTTAGATTTATGTTTAAGGTTTATGCTAGGGTTTGGGTTAGTGTTAGTGTTAACGTTTATGTTAGGACAGGGTTAGGGTTACAGTTTCAGTTAAGGTTATGGTTAGCTTAGTGTAAGAGTTAGGTTTGGGTTAGTGTTACAGTTAGGGTTAGGATTATGGTAAATGCTAGTGTTAGGGTTAGGGTTACAGTTAGGATTAGTGTTAGTGTTAGGTTTAGGGTTAGTTTTAGTTTTATGGTTAGTGTTAGGGTTATGGTTAGCATTAGGTAAGGGTTAGGGTTAGGGTTAGAGTTGGGTTAGGTTTAGGGTATGGTTTCCGTTAGGGTTTGTGTTAGGGTTACTGTTAGGGATAGGGTTACAGTTAGGTGTGGAATAAGTTTAAGGTTAATGTTAGTGTTAGCATTAGTGTTAGGGTTATGTTAAAAATTAGTGTTAGTGTTAGTGTTAGTGTTAGGATTATGGTTAGGGTTAGGGTAAGTTTTATAGTTAGTGTTAGGGTTAGGGTTAGTGTTAGAATTAATGTTAGGTTAGGGTAAGGTTTAGTGTCAGTGTTAGAGTAAGGTTTAGGTTTAGGGTTAAGTTTAGTTTTAAGGTTAGGTTTACTGTGAGGGTTTGGGTTAGAGTTATGTTAGGGTTGGTTTTAGACTTAGTGTTAGGGTTTGTGTTAGGTTTAGTATTAAGTTTAGGGTTACAACTCAGAATAGGGTTAGGTTTAGGGTTAAGGTTAATGTTAGTGTTAGAAATAATTTTAATGTTAGGGTTAGTGTTAGGGTTAAAGTTATTGTAATGTGTAGGTTTAGAGTTAGTGCTAGTGGTAGGAATAGGGTTAGGTTAGTGTTAGGGTTATGGTTATGGTTCATCTTAGGGTTAGTTTTAGGGTGTTAGGTTTTGGGTTAGGTTAGGTTTAGTTTTAGTGTTTGTGATTGAGTAGTGTTAGGGTTATGGATAAAGTTAGGCTTAGGGTTAATTTTAGCTTCATTTATATGTTTAGTGTCAGGGTTAGTGTTAGGTTTAGGGAAGGGTTAAGGTTATTGTTGGGTTAGATTTAGGGTTATTGTGTGTGTTATGGTTTGTGTTAGGGTTAGGGATAGGGTTATAATTAGGTGTAGGGTTAGGGTTACAGTTAGAGTTAGTGTTATGGTTACAGTCAGGGTTAGGTTTAGAATTAGTGTTAGGGTTACCATGATGGTTGGCATTAGGGTTAGGGTAAGTTCAATGGTTAGTGATAGGGTTAGGTTTAGTGTACGAGTTAGGGTTAGAGTTAGGGTAAGTGCTGATGTTAGTGTTAGGGTTAGGATAAGTGCTGATGTTAGTGTTAGGTTTAGGGTGAGGTTTAGAGTTAGACTTAGGTTTAAGGTTAGGTTTAGTGTTAGGGTTCTTGTTAAGGTGAGTGTTAGGGTTAGGGATAGGGTTTAGTTTAGGGTTAAGTTTAGTTTTAGAGTTTGGGATAGGGTTAGTGTTAGGGTTAGGTTTAGGTTTAGGGTTAGGATTAGGGTTACGTTTAGGGTTTGTGTTAGTGTTACGCATAGGGTTAAGGTTAGGGTTCGTGTTTGGGTTAGGGTTTGGGTTAGGTTTAGTATTAATGTTAGGGTTATGGTTATAATTAATGTTTGGGTTAGGTTGAACTTAGATTTAAGATTAGTTTTAAGGATAGTTTTAGGTATAGATTTAGGGTTAGGATCAGGTTTAGGGTTAGGATTAGGGTTAGGGTTACAGTTAGTGTTAAGTTTAGGTTTTTCGTTAGGGTTAGTGTTAGGGTTAGGGTTACTGGAAGGGTTAAAGTAAGGGTAAGGGTTTGGGTTAGAGTTTGGGTTAGGGTTAGGGTTAGGGTTAGGTTAGGGATAGGTTTAGGGTTATGTTAGGGTTAGGATTAGGGTTGGAGTTTGGATTATATTTAGGGTTAGGGTTAGGGTTAGTGTTTGGTTTAGGGTTAGGGTTTGGGTTAGGATTAGGGTTATTGGTAAGGTTAAGTTTTGGGATCGTTGTAAAGATAGGATTAAATTTAGGGTTAGGTTTAGTGTTAGGGATAGGTTTAGTGTTAAGTTTAGGGGTATTGTTAAGTTTAGGGATAATGTTTAGATTTAGGGTTATTGTTAGGGTTATATTAAGATTTAGAGTTAGTGTTATGGTTAGGGTTAAGGTTAGGTTAGGGTCAGTGTTAAGTTTAGGGTTATGTTAGGTTTAGTGTTAGGTAAGGGTTAGGTTTATTTTTAGGTTTCTGGTAAGGTTTAGTTTTAGACTTAAGATTAGGGTTAGGGTTAGTGTTAGGTTTAGGGTTAGGTTTTGTTAGGGTTAGGTATAAGTTTAGTATTTGTGTTAAGGTTAGGATTAGGATTAGGGTTATGGTTAGTGTTATGGTTAGGATTAGAATAAATTTAAGGTTAGCGTCAGGGGTCAGGTTAGTGTTAGAGTTAGGGATAGGGTTAGTGTTAGGTTTAAAGTAAAGTTTAAAGTTAATGTTAGTATTATGGTTAGGGTTAGTGTTAGGTTAAGATTGAAGGTTAGGCTTGGGTTAGTGATAGGTTTAGGTTTAGGTTTAGGGTTAAAGTCAGGGTTACGCTTAGGGTAGGTAAGGGTTACAGTAAAAGTTATTTTAGGTTTAGGGTTATGGTTTCGATTAGGGTTTGTGATAGGTTTAGCATTAGGGTTAGGTTTAGGGTTACAGTTAGGGTTAGGATTAGGGATAGGGTTAGTGTTAGGGTTAGGATTAGGGTTAGGTTTTGTGTTATGGATAGGGATAGGTTTAGGATTAGCATTAGGGTTAGCATTAGGGTTAGGTTTATGGTTAGGGTTAGGGTTAGTGTTAGGTTTAGGTTTATGTTTTGGGTCAGTGTTAGGGTTAAGGTTAGGGTTATGGTTATTCTTAGGGTTAGAATTAGAATTAGGGATAGCATTAGGGTTAAGGTTACTGTTAGATTTCCTTTTAGTGTTAGGGTTAGTGTTAGGGTTACTCTTAGGGTAGTGTTGGGTTAGGGTTTGGGTTAGGGTTAGAATTAGGCTTAGGGTTAGGATAAGTGTTAAGGTTAGGATTAGGTTACAGTTAGTGTTTGGGTTAGTGTTAGGTTTAGGGTAAGGAAGTCTTAGGGTTAGATTGAGGTAAGAGTTACGGTTTGGGTTAGAGTTTGTGTTAAGTTTGTGTAAGAGTTAGTGTTAGTGTTAGGATTAGTGTTAGGGTTAAGGATAGGGTTACTGTTAGTGTTTGGGTAAGGGTTAGGGTATGGGTGATGGATAGGTTTAGTGGTATTAATAGGGTTATATTTTGTATTAGGTTTAGGGTTAGTGTTAGTGTTAGGTTTAGGATTAGGTTTAGTGTTAGGTATGAATTAGCATTAGGATTACATTATGGTTAGGGTTAGGCTTTGTGTTAGATTTAGGCTTAGGCATATGGTTAAGTTTAGAATTAATGTTAGGGTTAGGGTTGCTGTTAGGTTTAGTGTTAATGTTTGGGATATGGTTACAGTTAGGGTTAGATTCCATGTTAAGGTTAATGTTAGGTTTTTGATATGGTTAGGCTTAGGGTTAGGGTTACGGTTAGGCTAGTGTTACGGTCAGGGTCAGCATTAGGGTTTGAATTAGTGTTTGGGTTAGGGTTGAGATAGGTTAAGGGTTAGTGTTAAGGTTAGTGAAAGGTTTAGCTTGATGTTTTGCTTGAGGTTTAGGGTGAGAATTAGGGTTAGGGTTACAGTTAGTGTTAGTGTTAGGGTTAGTTTTTGTGTTAGGTTTAGGGTTAGATTTAGGGTGAGGGTTTGTGTTACAGTTAGGTTTAGGGTTTGGGTAATGGGTAGGGTTGGTGGTAGGGTTACGGTTAGGGTTCTTGTTAACAGTAAGTTTAGGTTAATGGTTTGGTTTAGTATTAGTGTTAGGGTTAGGGTTAGGATTAGGGATAGTATTAAGTTTAGGGAAAATTGTAGGGTTAGGGTTAGTTTTAGGGTTAGGGTTAGGATTAAGGTTAGTGTTAGGATCAGCGTTAGAATTAGGGTTAGTGTTAGTGTAAGGGTTAGGGTTAGGGTTGGGATTAGTGTTAGGGTTAGGATTACAGTTAGGATTATGTTTAGGGTTCATTTTAGAGTTAGGTGAAGAGTTAGGATTAAGGTTACTCTTAGGGTTTGGGTTATGGTTTGTGTTAGGGTTAGGGTTAGGGTTACAGTTAGTGTTAGGGTTGGGTAAGGTTATTTTATTGTTAGTGTTATTTTTAGATTTAGGTTATGGTTACTTTTAAAATTAGGGTTAGGTTTAGTATTATGGTTAGTGTTAAGCTTAGGGTTAGGCTTAGTATTAGTTATAAGGTTAGGTTTGGAGTTAGGGTTAGTCGTAGGTTTATGGTTAGATTTAGTGTTACGGTTAGTTTTAGGGTTAAGTTTAGGCAAGGGTTAGGGTTAGGGTTGGGCTTAGGTTTAGGGTTATGGTTTTTGTTAGAGTTAGGGTTAGGGTTAGGTTTTGTATTAGGGTTAGGATTAGGTTAGGGTTAGCATTAAGATTAGAATTTGGGCTAGATTTAGGGTTAGGGTTAGGTTTAGGGTTAGTTTTAAGGTTATGGGTAGAATTAGTGTTCATTTTAGGGTTAGGGTTACGGTTAGGTTAGGTTAGGTTTAGGGTTAGGATTAGGAAAAAGGTTACGGTTACAGTTACAGTTCATTTAAGAGTTAGGGTTAGTGTTAGGATGAAGGTTAGGCTTAGGGTTAGGTTAGGGTTATGGTTAGGGTCAAGTTAGGGTTAGCGTTACAGTTGTAATTCATATTAGAGTTAGGGCTAGTGTTAGAGTTCTGTTTAGATTTAGGGTTAGGGTTACTGTTAGGATTATGGTTAGGGTTAGGGTTAGGATTAGGTTTAGCCTTAGGATAAATGTTAAAATTAGGATTAGGGTTAGGTATAGTGTTATGGTTAGGGTTAGTTTAGCATTAGAGTTCATGTTACAGTTAGAATTATGGTTAGTGTTAGTGTCAGGTATAGTGTAAAAGTTATGGTTAACAATAGGTTTAGTGTTGGTGTTAGAGTTAGGGTTACTGTTGGTGTTAGGGATAGAGTTAAGATTAGTCTTAGTGTTAGGGTTAGGTTTAGTGTTACGATTTGTGTTAGAGTTAGGTTTAGGGTTATATGATTAGGCTTAGGGATAGGGTAAGTGTTAGGGTTAGGTTTACAGTTACAGATAGAGTTTGTGTTAGTGTTAGTTTTAGTGTTAGGGTTAGTGTTAGATTTAGGTTTAAGGTTAGGTTAAGGGTCAGTGTAAGTGTTTGTGTTAGGGTTAGAGTTATAGTTAAGTTTAGGATTCAGGTAAGGGTTAAGATTAGGATTAGGTTTAGGTTTAAGTTAGGGTTAGGGTTAAGGTTTGTGTTAGGGTTAGATTTAGGGTTAGGTTTAGGTTTAAGTTTATTGTTACTGTTATCTTTAGATTTAGGTTAAGATTAATTTTAGGGTTAGTGTTAGGGTTAGCATTATGGTAAGATTTAGGTTAGCTTTAGGGTTGGGGTTATGTTAGTGTTAGGGTTATGGTAAGCATTAGTGTTTGTGTTAGGGTTAGGATTTGGTTAGGGTTAGAGTTAGGGTTAGTTTTAGGGTTAGGGTTAGGTTTAGTGTTAGTGTTAGGCTTAGGGTTAGGGTTTGTGTTACAGTCAGGTTTAGGGTTGGGGTTTCGGTTAAGATTAGGTTTAGTTTAGTGTTAGGGTTAGGGTTTGGGTTAGTGTTATTGTTATGGTTAGGTTTAGTGTTTCATTTAGGGTTAGGGTTAGGGATAATGTTAGTGTTAGTGTTAGAGTTAGGGTTAGAATTAGGTTTAGGGTTTTGGATTTTTTTGACAGGTTTAGTGTTAGGGTTAAAATTAGTGTCACTATTAGGGTTATGGTTACTTTTAGGGTTAGGTTTAGTCTAAGTGTTAGGGTTAATGTAGGTTTTGGGTTAGGGTTAGATTAGTGAGAGAATTAGGGTTAGGATTTGTTTTAGTTTTCGTGTTAGGGTCCCAGTTAGCGTTATTGTTAGGTTTAGGGTTAGGATTAGGATTAGGTTTAGTGTTAGTGTTAGGATCAGTATTAGGGTTCATATTAAGTTTAGGGTTAGGGTTAGTATTAAGTTTAGGTTTAGTATTAGGATTAGTGTTAGGGTTTGTGTTTGTGTAATGTAAGCATTACATTTATGGTTAGGTTTAGTGTTATTTTTAGGGATAGGTTTAGGGATAGTATGATGGTTATGGTTAGGGTTATGTTTAGTGATGAGTTTAGAGTTATTGTTAGGGTTACAGTTAGTGTTAGGGTCAGGGTTAGGTTTATGGTTAGTGTTAGGGTTAGGGTTTGTGTTACAGAAGGGTTACTTTTAGGGTTGGGTTATGTTTAAAGTTATGGTATGGGTTAGAGTTTGTGTTAGGATTAGGGTTAGGGTTAGGGTTATGGTTGGTTTAGGGTTAGGGTTAGAGTTAGAGTAAGCATTAGAGTAGAGTTAGGGTTAGGTTTAGAATTAGTGTTAGGGTTACCATTAGAATTAGAATTAGGTTTAGGGTAAGTTTTAAGATTAGTGTGAGTGTTAGGGTTAATTTTAGGGTTAGTGTTATGGTTAGGGTTAGTGCTCTGTTTAGGGTTAGTTTTAGGGTAAGGTTTAGGTTTAGGTTTAGGGTTAGATTTAGGTTTACGGTTAGGTTTAGTGTTATGGATTGTGTTAGAGTTAGGTTGAGCTTTAGTGTTAGGGTTAGGTTAGGGTTGGTTTTAGGCTTAGTGTTAGGGTTTGTGTTTGGGTTAGGGTTAGTATTAGGTTTAGGGTAAGATTTCAGATTACGGTTAAGTTTGGGGTTAAGGTTAGTGTTAGTGTTAGGGCTAGGTTTAGGTTTAGTGATAGGTTAGGGTTAGGGTTAGAGTTATGGTAAGTGTTAGGTTTAGGGTTAGTGTTAAGGTTAGGTATAGGGTTAGGTTTAGTGTTAGGGTTAGGGTTATGGTTCGTGGTAGGGTTAGGGTTAGGGTTAGGGTTAGTTTTAGTGTTTGGGTTAAAGTTAGGGTTAGCATTATGGATAGTGTTAGGGTTACGGAAATATTTAGGGTTAGTTTTAGGCTTAGGTTTAAGGTTAATGTTACTGTTAGCGTTAATGTTAGGTTTAGGGTTAGTGTTTGGTTACAGTTAGGTATAGGGTTAGTATTAAAATAAGAGTTAGTGTTAGGGTTAGTGTTAACTTTATGTTTATGTTTAGGGTTAGTGTTAGTGTTAGTGTTAGGTTAGTGTTAGGGCTAGGGTTAGTGTTAGGGTTAAAGTTAGGATTAGGGTTAGGGTTAGTGTTAGTGATAAGATTAGGGTTTGTGACAGAAGCCAGGCAGCTTATGCGGGAGCCTATACTCTGCCTGTTGAGCTACACCACCTAAGGCAACCTGTGGTGACAGAACAGAAGTGGAGTCAGAAATCCCACTCCTGAGAAAAAATGGCCATTGCATACGCGGGTTGCTGAAGTGCTGAGCGTGGTGCTCAGAAGAGCGGCTTTAATAGAGATTTTGCACAGTATGTAAGAGCTCCTTTCACCATTAATCTGTATTGGACCACTTTGCCAAGCAGCAGGAAGAACAAAGAGATCGAAAAAGAGACGCTTGGCTTCTGGAGGCTTGGCTGCTCAGAGCCGCGGTGCTTTGCTCCCATCTGCTTCCTCTTTCACTTTGCTCTTGGCAGAGAAGCTGAGTGTGTAATCAGCAGTGGATTGTAAGTACCTGAGGCAAAGAAAGCTCAGTGTGCCCCGCCTTTTTTTTCTTTTTTTTTTTTTTTGAATATTTTTTATACAGGGAGAGTTTGTGGATTGGGATTGTTGGTGGGGCTGTGGTTTCTGTGCCGAAAATCCACTCCGTGGGAGCCGCCATTTGCTTTCTGCTTTCTGTCTTGATGGCTCCGTATACATTGTCTGGCAGCCGCACCTAGAGGTTGGAGCTGGGCTGCGTGCCAATCCCTGTCCTCCAAAGGCTGGACTGCAGCCTCGAGCACCTCGGTGGCCTGTTCGCCACTGCACCTTCGGGCAGAGCCTGCTCTGGGGTCGTTCTGCACCCCCCTGCCAGGGGACCTGTGCTCCGGAGGAGGGGGACGGAGAGCCACTGCGGCAGCCGCTTGGGCCCCAGGGGCCGGGCACCGGGCTGAAGAGCTGAGGAGGCCAGGGTGGCTCTGCTATGGTCCCACAGGAGCGCAGCGCCCGTGAGTGCGGCCCAGAGATGGAGGCGACGGCGGCAGGGTTTCATTCCTAGAAATCTGGACTGGAAACAGAAGCAACAGTTTGTATAATCCCAAGAACTTGCTTATGCCAGGAAGCTGTAAGGGCAACATGAATATTACTGAGGAGATCTAACATGGTGGCAGGCTCAGAGAGATCAAGTCTCTGACATCTTCAACTGCGCGGGCATAGGGGGCCGTAAACTGTCTAAATGCTGTTTGCTCAGGATCACTAGGCAATGCTGAGCTGACGTGGATCTGGGGTGTACAGGCTGGGCCCCTCAGAGCACACACACAGAGCCCGAATTGGAGGCAATTAAGCTCCGGTTCGCCTGCTTCCTGTGACTCAGCACTAACGATCCCACTGAAATAATTGGTCGGCCCTTAGGAACTTACAGAGGTAAAAGCCAACCGAGCTTTCATAGGCAGTGGCCACAGGACTGAAACAGGGATTGGGAGAGACAGTCAGGACCCACCCGTTGCATTGGTCACCCGGCAAAGGGAACGAACGGTCACCATTTGCATGGGAAACCACCATGGCAGAGAAATGGCGTCACGGGCGGAGGAGATACCTGCATTGAAACCAGCGCGACAGGTGTGTAATCCCCTAGTCATCTCTCTCCACACAGCTGGGAAACCTTAAGGGCCACTCCCAGCTCTCCTGTGAACGCAATAACCAGACCGAGGGAATCAGGAGTGGCGCGGGACTTGTGGCGCGGAACTCCCGGCTACCGCTCCCACCAGTGCTGGCAACTGAGGGCTCTTGCACCAGCTACCAGGGGCGTGGCTACAGGAGGGCAAGCAAATTCGCTGGGGGATCTCAGCCCCAAGCTCTACAAACTTAGGGTCTGAGGGAGGCAAACAGGGAGAGTGAGCCCAGGTTTTCATGAAAACAGGGCTCCCAGGAGCAGCAGACCTGGCATGTATACAGTATTGTGGTGAGCGCCACAGGTGAGCACGGCCTGGCTTGAGGAAACACAAGACAAGGCCCGATACAATCAGGATTGGAGACCAGCCCAGTCTAGGAGAAAGAGCTGCTGCACAGTGAATGGTTCCCACCTACTGAGAGGAGAAGCTTGGCCCAGTGGACACAGCTCCACCTACTGGAAGAGAAGTTAATATAACTCTAGGACTGCATTTATCATTATTATTATTATTATTTTTTTTTTTTTCTTTTTCTTTTTTTTCCTTCTTTTTCTTTCATTTTCAATTTTTATTTGTTGATGTTCTTTTACTTTTTTCAATGTTTCTATTTTTAAATATTTTTAATTTTATTATTATTATTATTTTAATTTTAATTTTAATTTTTTTATCATCATTATTATTTTTGTTATTTTTTTATTTTCTCGTCTTTTCTTTCTTTCTTTATTATCTGATCTTTGTTATTTTTATTCCTTTTGTCTTTTCATTTCTTTTCAATTTTCTTATTCCCCCTTCCTTGAATTCTACCTGCCTACTCTCACTCTCTTTAGTGACTTCTTCCCTTCCCTTCTAATATGTTTCCTCCCAAGCATCAAATAAATCTATAAGAGTAAACAGAAACTCAGCAGTCAAACAGAACAAGAAGTAACATGAGCAGCATAAAAAAGCAAGGAAGAAAAGGAGTACAAACAATGAAGGACAGCCTAAATATTCAGGAGGACCTAGAGTCAGCAGAAAAATGGTCATATAAAGAACTCAAGGAATACCTTAGACAAATGGAATGGAACCTTAAAGAAGATACTAGACAGCAAATCCAAACAGTGAAAGAACACTTTGAAAATGAATTACATAAACAGATAAAAGAAGAAGTTAAGCATCTTTATCAGGAGATAGAGATTATAAAAAAAAAAAAAACAATAATTCTAGAAATGAAGGAAATGATAAACCAAATTAAAAACTCAATTGAGAGTATCACCAACAGAGTGGAGCAAGTAGAAGCCAGAACATCAGATAATGAAGACAAAATATATCATCTTGAAAAGAGCCTAGCCAACTCAGAAAGGCTGGTTAAAAACCACAAGAAAAACATCCAAGAGATATGGGATAACATAAAAAAAAAACAAACATACGAGTCATCGGGATAGAAGAAGGTACAGAGATTCAAACCAAGGGAATGAGTAGCCTGCTGAATGAAATAATTACAGAAAACATTTCAGAAATAAAAAAGGAAACGGATATACAAATTGTAGATGCATACAGGACACCGAGCACACAAAATCACAGTAGACCAACGCCAAGACACATTGTTATGAAGATATACAATATACAGAACAAAGAGAAAATATTAAAAGCTACAAGAGAAAGGAGGCAGATTACATTCAGGGGTAAACCAATAAGGTTAACACACGGATTTTTCATCACAGATGCTGAAAGCGAGAAGATCCTGGAACAACGTATTTCAAACACTGAAAGACAATGGATGCAAACCAAGAATTCTGTATCCAGCAAAATTAAGCTTCAGGTACGACAACGAAATAAAAATCTTTCATGATAAACAAAAGCTAAAAGAATTTGCAGCCAGAAAACCAGCATTGCAAAGCATCTTGAGCAAAACACTACACGAGGAAGAAATGAAAAACAATAACCAAAACCATCAGTGGGAAGTGCCTCTATAAAGACAGAGGGCAGGGGGAAAGCTAACCATGGAGAAACAAACTAAATTAAAAAAAAAAGAAGAGGAAGATAAATAATCAAACATGGCTGGAAGTACAAGCCATATATTAATAGTAACTCTAAACTTTAATGGCTTAAACTCTCCAATAAAGCGAAATAGGCTGGTAACATGGATTAAAAAAACAAATCCAACAATATGCTGCCTCCAGGAGACACATCTGATTGGAAAAGACATACACAGGCTGAAGGTGAAAGGTTGGGAAAAAATATACCACGCACACGGTCCTCATAAGCAAGCAGGGGTGGCCATCCTCATATTGAATAAAATCGACTTCAAGACTAAATTAATCAAAAGGGATAAGGAAGGACATTATATACTGTTAAAAGGAACCATTCACCAACAAGACATAACAATTATCAATATTTATGCACCAAATAATGGTGCTGCGACGTTCATAAAACAAATTCTCCTCAAGTTCAAGAATCAAATAGACCACAACACAATAATTATGGGTGACTTCAACACACCTCTCTCACAATTGGACAGATCCTCCAAACAAAAGCTGAATAAAGAAACTATAGAACTCAATATCACAATCAACAACCTAGACTTAACTGACATATATAGAATATATCAACCATCATCAAGTGGATATACTTTTTTCTCAGCAGCACATGGATCCTACTCAAAAATAGACCATATATTATGCCATAGGGCAACCCTCAGTAAATATACAGGGGTGGAGATAATACCATGCATTTTATCTGATCATAATGGAATGAAACTGGTAATCAATGATAAAAGAAGGAAGGAAAAATCCTACATCATATGGAAAATGAACAATAGGTTACTGAATGATCAATGGGTTACAGAAAACATAAAGGAGGAAATCAAAAAATTCTTAGAGATAAATGAAAATACAGACACAACATATCGGAATCTATGGGACACAATGAAAGCAGTTTTAAGAGGGAAATTTATCGCTTGGAGGTCATTCCTCAAAAAAAGGAAAAACCAACAAATAAATGAGCTCACACTTCATCTCAAAGCCCTAGAAAAGGAAGAGCAAAACAACAGCAAATGTAGCAGAAGGCAAGAAATATTTAAAATCAGAGCGGAAATCAACGAAATTGAAACAAAAGAAACTATTGACAAAATTAAGAAAACTAAAAGTTGGTTCTTTGAAAAAATAAATAAGATCGACAGACCCTTAGCCATGCTAACGAAGAGAAGAAGAGAGAGAACTCAAATTACTAACATGTGGGATGAAAAAGGCAATATCACAACAGACGCTACAGAAATACAGAAGACAATTAGAAATTATTTTGAAAACCTATATTCCAATAAAATAGAAGATAGTGAAGACATCGATAAATTCCTTAAGTCATATGATTTGCCCAGACTGAGTCAGGAGGATACTCACAACTTAAACAGACCAATAACAATAGATGAAAAAGAAGAAGCAATCAAAAGACTTCCAACCAAGAAAAGCCCAGGACCAGATGGGTATACAGCGGAGTTTTACAAAACCTTTAAGGAAGAATTAATACCAATACTTTTCAAGTTATTTCAGGAAATAGAAGAAGAAGGAGCTCTGCCAAATTCATTCTATGAGGCCAACATCACCCTGATTCCGAAACCAGACAAAGACACCTCAAAGAAAGAAAACTACAGACCAATAACTCTGATGAACATAGATGCAAAAATCCTCAATGAAATTCTGGCGAATCGGATACAAAGGCATATCAAAAAAATTGTGCACCATGATCAAGTAGGATTCATCCCTGGGATGCAAGGATGGTTCAATATACGGAAATCAATAAATGTTATTCACCACATCAATAGACTTAAAAATAAGAACCATATGATCATCTCAATTGACACAGAAAAAGCATTAGACAAAGTACAGCATCCCTTTATGTTCAAAACATTAGAAAAACTAGGGATAACAGGAACTTACCTCGACATTGTAAAAGCTATCTATGCTTAGCCTCAGGCTAGCATCATTCTCAATGGAGAAAAATTGAAGGCATTCCCCCTAAAATCTGGAACAAGACAGGGATGCCCTCTATCACCACTTCTATTCAATATAGTTCTCGAAACACTGGCCAGAGCAATTAGACAGACGAAAGAAATTAAAGGCATAAAAATAGGAAAGGAAGAACTTAAATTATCACTATTTGCATATGACATGATTCTATACCTAGAAGACACAAAAGGGTCTACAAAAAAACTACTGGAACTAATAAATTAATTCAGCAAAGTGGCTGGATATAAAATCAGCACGCATAAATCAAAGGCATTTCTGTATATCAGCGACAAAACCTCTGAAACGGAAATGAGGAAAAACACTCCATTCACAATATCCTCAAAAAAAAATAAAATACTGGGGAATCAACCTAACAAAAGAGGTGAAAGATTTATACAATGAAAACTACAAAACCCTAAAGAGAGAGATAGAAGAAGATCTTAGAAGGCGGAAAAATGTACCCTGTTCATGGATAGGCAGAACTAACATCATCAAAATGGCGATATTACCAAAAGTTCTCTATAGGTTTAATGCAATGCCAATCAAAATCCCAACGGCATTTCTTGTAGAAATGGATAAAGCAATCATGAAATTCATATGGAAAAATAAAAGACCCAGAATAGCAAAAGCAATTCTAAGCAGGAAGTGCGAATCAGGCGGTATAGCGATACCAGACTTAAAACTATATTACAGAGCAATAGTAACAAAAACAGCATGGTACTGGTACCAAAACAGGAGGGTGGACCAATGGTACAGAATAGAGGACACAGAGACTAATCCACAAAGCTACAACTATCTTATATTTGATAAAGGAGCTAAAAGCATGCAATGGAGGGAGGATAGCATCTTCAACAAATGGTGCTGGGAAAACTGGAAATCCATATGCAACAAAATGAAACTGAATCCCCTCCTCTCGCCATGCACAAAAGTTAACTCAAAGTGGATCAAGGAGCTAGATATCAAATCAGAGACTCTGCGTCTGATAGAAGAAAAAGTTGGCTCCGATCTACACATTGTAGGGTCGGGCTCCAAATTCCTTAATAGGACACCCATAGCACAAAAGTTGATAACAAAAATCAACAAATGGGACTTATGTAAACTGAAAAGTTTTCTCTCAGCAAGAGAAACAATAAAAGAGGTAAATAGGGAGCCTACATCATGGGAACAAATTTTTACTCCTCACACTTCAGATAGAGCCCTAATATCCAGATTATACAAAGAACTCAAAAAATTAAACAATAAGAAAACAAATAACCCAATCAACAAATGGGCCAAAGACCTGAACAGACACTTCTCAGAGGAGGACATACAATCAATCAACAAGTACATGAAAAAATGCTCACCATCTCTAGCAGTCAGAGAAATGCAAATCAAAACCACCCTAAGATACCATCTCACTCCAGTAAGATTGGCAGCCATTATGAAGTCAAACAACAAGAAGTGCTGGAGAGGATGTGGGGAAAAGGGTACACTTGTACATTGCTGGTGGGACTGCAAACTGGTGCGGCCAATCTGGAAAACAGTATGGAGATTCCTGGGAAAGCTGGGAATGGAACCACCATTTGACCCAGCTATTGCCCTTCTTGGACTATTCCCTGAAGACCTTAAAAGAGCGTACTACATGGATACTTCTACATCGATGTTCATAGCAGCACAATTCACAATTGCTAGACTGTTGAACCAACCCAGATGCCCTTCAATAGATGAATGGATAAAAAAATGTGGCATTTATACATCATGGAGTACTATGCAGCACTAAAAAATGACAAAATCATAGAATTTGCAGGGAAATGGATGGCACTAGAGCAGATCATGCTTAGTGAAGCTAGCCAATCCCTAAAAACCAAATACCAAATGTCTTCTTTGATATAATGAGAGCAACTAAGAACAGAGCAGGGAGGAAGAGCAGGAAGAAAAGATTAACATTAAACAGATACATGAGGTGGGATGGAAAGGGAGAGAAAGGGAAATTGCATGGTAATGGAGGGAGATCCTCATTGTTATACAAAATTACATATAAGAGGTTGTGAGGGGAATGGGAAAATAAACAAGGAGAGAAATGAATTACATTGGATGGGGTAGTGAGAGAAGATGGGAGGGGAGGGAGGGGGGATAGTAGAGGATAGGAAATGTAGCAGAATACAACAGTTACTAATAGGGCATTATGTAAAAATGTGGATGTGTAACCGATGTGATTCTGCAATCTGTATTTGGGGTAAAATTGGGAGTTCATAACCAACTTGAATCTATTGTATGAAATATGATATGTCAATAGCTTTATAATGTTTTGAACAATAATTTAAAAAATAAATTAAAAAAAAGATTAGGGTTTGTGCTTGTGTAAATGTGAGGGTTAGCATTAGGTTCATGGTTACGGTTAGGGTTAGGGTTGGTGTTAGGTTTAGTATGAGAGTAATGGTTAGCATTAGGGTTAGGGTTAGAGTTAGAGTGAGGGTTAGAATTTGGGTTAGGGTTAGGTTCAGTGTTATGGTAAGATTTAAGGTTGTGTTAATATAAGGTTTAGGTTTAGGGTTATGTTTAATGTTAGGGTTTGTGTTAGGGTTAAGTTTCAGTTTAGTGGTACACTTAGGGTTAGAGTTAGTGTTAGAGTTAGTGCTCAGGTTAGGGTTAAGGAAAGGTTTTGGGTTAGGATTAGGTTTAGGTTTAAGGTTAGGATTAGTGTTAGTGTTAGGGTTAGGGTTAGTGTTAGGGTTAAGTTAGGGTTAGTTTTAGGCTTAGTGTTAGGGTTTCTGTTAGGGTTAGGGTTAGTATTAGGGTTAGGGTAACAGTTCGTTCTAGAGTTACAGTTATGGTTTCGGTTACGGTTAATGTTAGTGTTAGGGTTAGGGTTAGTGTTAGGGTTAGGCTTAGGATTTGTGTTAGGATTAGTGTTAGGGAGAGTGTTATTTTTAGGGTTAGAATTTGGTTTAGGGTTGGGGTTAGTTTTAGTGTATGGGTTATAGTTAGGGTTAGGGTTATGATAGTGTTATGGTTAGGGATAGGTTTAGTGTTAGTTAAGCTTATGTTTAGGGCTAGCATTAGTGATAGGGTTAGGTTTGGGTTTAGGGTTAGTGTTTGGATTAGGGTTATGTTTAGTGTTAGGGTTTTGTTAGTGTTAGGGATAGGTTTAAGTTTAGTGTTAGGATTAGGGTTATGGTTACCAATTTAGTTAGTGTTAGTGTTAGGGTTAATGTTAGGGTTATGGTTAAGCTTATTGTTAGGGTTAGAGTTTGGGTTTGTGTTAGGATGAGGGTTAGGGTTAGGGTTAGGTTTACGGTTATGGTTAGGATTCAGACTAGGGTTAGTTTTAGGGTTGGGGTTAAGTTTTGTGTTAGGGTTAGATTTGTGGTTAGATTTAGGGTTACATTAATTGTCAGTGTTATCATTAGATTCATTTTAAGATTAGTTTTAGGGTTAGTGTTAGGGTTATGGTTAGGGTAAGGGATAGGTTAGGTTTAGGGTTAGGGTTAGGTTAGGGTTAGGGTTATGTTTAGCATTAGGGTGTGTGTTAGGTTCAAGGTTAGAATTACGGTTTGTGTTGCGGTTAGTGTTAGGGGTAGGGTTAGGTTTTGTGTTACGGTTAGGGATATGGTTAGCACTAGGTTTAGGGTTAGAGTTAGTGTTAGGATTAGGGTTAGGGTTAGTGTTAGGGTTAGGTTTAAATTTAGGGTTAGGGTTAGTGTTAATATTAGGGATAGTTTTAGCGTTACTGTAGATGTTAGGATTAGAGTTAGGGTTAAGTTTAGTGTTACGGTTAGGGTTTGGGTTATGTTTAGGGTTAGTGAAAGTGTTAGCATTAGGGTTAGGGTTAGTTTTAGGGTTAGGGTTAGGGTTAAGGTAAGGATTAGGTTTAGTGTTAGGGTTAGGATAAAAGTTTAGGGTTATTTGTTAATGTTAGGGTTAGTGTTAGTGTTAGGGTTACAGTTAGGGTTCCTTTTAGAGTTATGGTTAGTTAGAGTTAGGGTTAGGATTAATGTTTGGGTAAGTGTTAGTGTTTGGTTTAGGGTTAGGATAGGGATTAGGGTTAGGTTTAGTGTTACGATTTGGGTTAGGGCTAGGTTTAGGATTAATGTTTGGGTTAGGTTTAGTGTTAGATTTAGCGTTAGTATTAGGTTTAGGGTTAGGGATAGGGTGAGGTTTAGCTTTAGTATTAGCGTTTCGGTTAGCATTAGGTTTAGGTTTAGGTTTACGGCTAGGGTTAGTGTTAGGTTTAGGGTGAGGCTTAGGGTTAAAGTTAGGGTTAGGGTTAGGGTTATTGTTAGAGTTAGGATTAGGGTGTGTGCAAGAGTTAGGTTTAGGTTTAGGGTTAGAGTTAGGATTAGTGTTAGGGTAGGTGTTGATGTTAAAATAGGGTTATGGTTTGTGTAAGGGTTAGGATTAGGGGTAGGTTTCATTTTAGGGTTACAGTTAAGGTTATGTATAGGATGAGGGTAAGTGTTAGTGTTAGGTTAGGGTTACAGATAGAGTTTGTTTAAGGTTTAAGGTTAGTGTTAGTGTTAGTGTTCGGGTTATGATTAGTGTTAGGGTTAGTGTAGGGTTAGGGTTTGTGTGAGGGTTAGTGTTAGGTTTAGGTTTAGGTTTAGGTTTATGGGTAGGGTTTGTGTTAGGGTTAGGATTCGGGTTAGGGTTTGGTTTAGTGGTAGGATTAGAGTTCTAGTTAGCATTAGGCTTAAGATTACATTTAGGGTAATAATGTTTTAGGGTTAGGGTTCAGGTTACGTTTAGGGTAATGGGTAGGTTAGGTTTAGGGTTAGTGCTAGGATCAGCCTGAGGAATTGCATTACAGTTAGTGTTAGGGTTTGCGTAATGGATGGTTTAGAGCTTGGGTTAGAGCTAGGGTTAGGGCTTGGTTTATGGTTAGAGTCAGGGCTAGGGGTAGGTTTAGGTTTAGGTTTAGTAAAAAGATTAAGTTAGGGTTAGCTTTAGGGTAAGTGTTAGGGCTAGGTTATGGGTTTGAGTTAGGGTTAAAGCTAAGTTTGGGTCTTGGATTAAGGCTAGGTATTGGGTTACGTTAGGGCTCTTCTGAGTGATACAGCTAATGTAAGAACTAAGGTTATGATTACGGCTAGTTTTAGGTTTACATTTAGGACTAAGTCTAGTTTTAGGATTAGGTTTAGGTTTAGGGTGATGTTTTTAACTAGGGTTAGTGTTAGGGTCAGAGTCAGGGTCCTGGTTTGTTTTATGGTTAGGGATAGGACTCAAATTTGGGGTAGGCTTAGGGCTAGATGTAGGGTTAGGATTTGGTTTAGGTTAAGGGTTAGGGTTAGTTCTATGGCTCAGTTTTGGTTTAGGACTAAAGCTAAAGTTAAGGGTAGTTTTATCATTAGTGTTAGTGTTATTGCTACTGATAGGGTGAGTTTAGGCTTAGGTGTAGATTTAGAGTTATGGTTAATTCTAGGGTTAGGGCTATGGCTATTGTTAGAGCTAAGATTAGGGCTAGTGTTTGCCTTATGGTAAAGGATAGGGTTAGAACTGGGAATAGGGTATGGCAAGTTAGAATTAGTCTTAGGGCTAGAGTTTGGGTTATGGCAAATGATAGGGTTAGAACTGGGAATAGGGTATGGCAAGAGTTAGAGTTAGCCTTAGGGCCAGAGTTTGGGTTAGGGTTAGCGCTAAATTAGGGCTAGGAATAGGTCTAGGGTTAGTGTTAGGCTTAGGCCTAGGATTAGGGTTATGTTTATGGTTAGGTTTAGGGTTAGATTTAGGGGAAGGGATGCCTGTTTGATTTCCACCTCCATTTCCATTTACTCATAGGTGTCAAAATAAAGTGAAACCTTAAAATACAAAGTATTCATGATAGTGGACAATTGAATTGAGAAGAACATACCTTGGGAACAGACTAAGGCTGGATAAAAGATGACTCCTGCCCAGCATCAAAGAAATTTGAACAAAACTAACTCTCACCCTAACATTACCTCTAACCCTAGACATAGCCGTAACCCTAAACCTAACATTAACACTAACCTGATTAGAGAACCATTGATCCTAGTATCCCCACACTTGGTGAGCCTTATGGGGCAAGCTAAGTGATGAATCCTACACAACATCAAACAAATCTGAGCAAATAATTATGGAAGATATTTCAGTACATGTATATTTTCCTGTTTTCTCCTAAAGGACTCTCAGATTAAGTTGTTTTTGCATGCTTAAGCATAGACGTACTTTTACAAGGAACATACCAGAGTCCCTATAGAGAACTGATGGAATGGGTGAAGTTTCAAGCAGCTAGCACAAACCCTGTTTGATTTTCAACTCCATTAACTTTCCCGTATAGGTCAAAATGAACTGAAATCTTAAAATACAAACTGTTCCTGACAGCGAACCTGTGAATAGAGAAGGCCTAAACCTGGGGAACAGAGTAAATCTAGCTAAAAGATAAATCCTGCCAAGTACCAAAGAATTTTGAATAAAACTAGCTCTAACCGTAACACTAGCTCTAACCCTAGCTCTTCCCCTAACCCTAACATTTTTAAGAAACCTTTGACCATAGAATTTCCAAACTTAGCAGCCTAGTGGGGCAAACTAAGGGATGAATGTTGTGCAGTATCAAAGAAATCTGTCCAAAAAGTTGATGGAGTATATCAGTACATGCATATTTCCCTATTATCTCCTAAAGGACACTTGAATAAAGTTGTTTTTACATGCTTCAGCTTAGGCCTACTGTCACAAGAACAAACCAGATATTGCTCACAGAGAATTGATGGAGTGTGAAGTTTCAAGCAGCTAGCACCAATGCTGTTTGATTTTCAGCTCCATTTCCATTTACCTGTATAGGACAAAATGAAGTGAAACTTTAAAATAAAAACTGTTCCTTACAGTGAACCATTAAACCTAGGAGTCCCAAACATGTGGAGTATAGTAAGATTAGGAAAAAGGTTAATCCTTCCCAGTATCAAAGAAATTTGAAAAAAAAAAAAAAAACAGTAACTCTAATCCTAATACTAGCTCTAACACTATCCCTAACACTAACCTTAACACAAACCCTAACTTGATTGAAACACTGAAGATCATAGAAGTCCCAAACTTGGGGAGCTTAGTGGGATAAGATATCAGATGAATCCTATGCAGTATCAAAGAAATATGAATAAATAATTGAGGTGGTATTTCAGTTCATGCATATTTCTCTGTTTTCCTCTAAAGGGATCTCAGGTTAAGTTGTTTTTGCCATCTTCATATTAGGGCTACTTTCACAAGGACAAACCAGAGAGTTCACACAGAGAACTGATTCAGTGTTTGAAGTTTCAAACAGCTAGTACCAACCCGGTTTGATTTCAACCTCCATTTTCATTACTTATATAGGTCAATATGAAGTGAAACCTTGAAATCCAGAGTGTCCCTCTTAGTGAACCATTGAAATGAGAAGTCCCAAACCTAAGGAGCATATTAAGGTTAGGTAAAAGATGATTCCTTCCAAATATCCACGACATATGTATAAAACTTACTCTCACCCAAACACTACATCTAGCCCTAGCCCTAACCCTAAACCTAACACTAACCCTAACTTGATTAGAGAACCATTGATATTAGAATTCCCACACTTGGAGAGCTTTGTGGGGCAAGTTAAATAATTAATCCTACTCAGTATCAACCAAATCTGACCAAATAATTATGGGAGGAATTTCAGTGCATGCACATTCCCTGCTTTCTCCTAAAGTGCTCTCAGATAAAAATGTTTTTGCGTGCTTCAGCTTAGGCCTACACTCACAAGGAATATTCCAGAGTGTCCCCACAAAGAATTCAGGGTTTGTCTGCAGTTTCAAGCAACTAGCATAAACCCTGTTTGATTTCCAGGTCCATTTACATTTACTCATATAGGTCAAAATGAAGTAAAATGAAAATATTAACTGTTCTGGACACAAAACATTAGAACCAAAAGGCCTAAACCTGGGAAAAAGAGTAAGGTTAGTTAAAGATGAATACTGGATTGTATCAAAGAAATTTGAATAAAGTAACTCTAACCCTAACACTACCTCTAAACTGAGCCCTAATCCTAACCCTAAACTTTAACATAGTTTTATCCCTAACCCTAACATTAACCCTAATTTTAACTGTAACCATTGCCCAAACCCTAGCTCTAAATATATCCATTACCATAACTCTAACCATAACCCTAATGCTAAATGTAGCCCTAACCCTAACATTTACCCTAGACCTGCTCTAACCCTAACCCTCACCCTAGCCTTAAATCTAGGTCCAACCATAACACTTACCCTAAACCTAACCCTAACCCTAGGCCTAAACATAACCTTAACCCTAACCCTAACACTAGCCCTAATCATAACCATAAACATAGCCCTAACCCCTCGTGTAATTCTATCTTTTACCTTAACTTAAGCATAACCCAAATGCTAACAATAGGACTGAACCTAACTGTATAGCTATCCCTAAGGCTTTTCAAAACCCTAAACCTAACCTGAACCCTAAACCTAACCATGTTCATTACTCTAAACCTAATGCTAATTTGAGCCTTAACTCTAAACCTTAACAAAAATCAAACCCTAATCCTGATCCTGACCATAATAACACACCTAGCTCTAAACCTGACCTTTACCCTAAACCTAACCTTTACAGTAGATCTATTCATAAACAAACCCTACAACTATCCTTAACTGTAATGCTGAACCTGACATTAACCCTAGCCTTAATCTTAACCCTAGTCCTAACACAAACCCTCATCCGAGCAGTAAACGTAGCCTTAATCCTAACCCTCACCCTAACCCTAACCCAACACCTAATCCTAACCAAAATCCTAGCCCTAAACTTAACTCTAACAGCATCCATTACCCTAAACATAACCCTTATCCTAGTGATAACCCTAGGACTAACCCAAACCCTATCACAATCCCCAAAACTATCAATTACCCTAAACCTAACCTGAACCCTAAACCTAACACTATCTTTACCCTAAAACTAACCCTAACTCTAATTTGAGCCATAACCCTAAACTCAAACCTAAACCAAGGCCTAACACTGACCCTGGCCCTAATAATTCCCCTAGCTCTAAACCTTACTCTTACCCTATACCTAACCCTTACAATAGACCTAGCCATAAACCTTTCCCTAAAACTATTCCTAACTGTAACCCTAGACCTGACATTATATCTAGCCATAATTCTAGCCCTAACCCTAACACAAACCCTCATCCGAGCAGTAAACCTAGCCTTAATCCTAACCCTCACCCTAACCCAACCCA
The DNA here is from genome assembly GCF_021218885.2 of Marmota monax. Taxonomy (NCBI): domain Eukaryota; kingdom Metazoa; phylum Chordata; class Mammalia; order Rodentia; family Sciuridae; genus Marmota; species Marmota monax. Next base: position 25,915 of record NW_026692353.1, read on the forward strand.
AGACCTAATCCTAACAATAACCCTAGCCCTAACCTTAACTCTAACTGTAACCATTACCCTAAACATAACCTTTATCCTAATGATAACCCTAATACTAAACCTAACCCTATCACTATCTCCAAAACTATCAATTACCCTAAACCTAACCTGAACCATAAACCTAACCCTATTTTTACCTTAACCCTAACCCTAACTCTAACTCGAGCTATAACCCTAAACTCAATCCTAAACCAAGCCCTAACATTGACCCTGGCCTTAATAATTCCCCAGGTCTAAACCTGACTCTTACCCTATACCTAACCCTTTCAATAGACCTAAAAGTAAACCTTTTCCTAAAACTATCTCTAACCTTAGCCATAATTTAGCCCCCATCCCTAACCCTAGTCCTAAGACTAACTCTAACTCTCACATTAGACCTTTCACTCACTCTAACTCATAACCATAACCCTAGCCCTAACCGTAGCCCTAACCCTTGCCCTATCCTTTGCCCTAGCACTAACCTTAGACAAAACCTAACTCTAAATTGAGCCCTAACCTGAAGGCTACGCCAAAACCTAACACTAGCCCAAACCATAACACTAATCCCAAAACTAGCCTTAACCATAGCTCTAGCCCTAAAACAAAACCGAGCTATAGCAATAACCCTAACACTTAACCTAAACCAAACCATAACCTTAAACCTAGCCCTAACCATAACCCTAATATGAGTTGTAAGCCGAACCTTTAAACTAACCCTGAACCTGACACTGACCCTAATACCACTAGCTCTAAACATCACCCTAACCCTAAACCTAACCCTAACACTCTCTCTAGCCCTAAAACCCTAAAACTAGCCCTAAATTCACCCTAGTACTTGCTTTAGCCATAACCCTAACCCTATCCCTACCTTAACAGAAAACATAGCCCTAATCCTAGCTTTAACTCTAGCCCTATTCATAACCATAAACCTGGTTCTAAATAGATCTCTAACGCTATCCATTACCATAACCAAAACCATAACCCTAATGTTAACCCTAGGCATTAACCCAAACCTATCCCTAATCTTAATCCAATCAATTACTCTGAAACTAACCTGAACCTAAACCTAACCCTATCATTACCCTAACCCTAACACTAAAACTAATTCAAGCCCTAACTTTAAACCTTAACCTATCCCAAACCCTAACCCTGACCTTGACTCTAATAAAAGCCCTAGCTCTAAACTTGAACATAACCCTACACCAACACTTACCCTAGACGTAGCCATAAATCTAACCCTAAAACTATCTTTAACCATAATTCTGTACATGAAATTAGCCCTAGCCCTAATCCGAGTCCTAAACCTAAAACAAACCCTAGTCCTCATCCTAGTCCTAAACCTAGCTTTAATCATAACCCTAATCCCACCCCTAACCCTAATTCTAACCTCAACCTACCTCTATACCTAGCCATCTCTTACCCTAAACTTAACCCTAACCCTAACTCTAGGCTTAAGCCAAACAATAAAACTAGCCCTAATCCTAGCACTAATTTAACCTATCTCTAACCCTAACTATTGCCCCGATACACACTCTAACTCTCGCCCTATACCTACGCCTAGTTCTAACCTATCCCTTACCTATATTTTACCATAACCCTATCGCTTGCCCTAACTCTTGCCCTATCCTTAGTTTCAGCCCTAACCCTAAATCTAACCCTAACTATAAGCCTAAGCTTAACACTTACACTAGCAGTAAACCTAACCCTGGGACTAAACAAAAACCAAGCAATAGCCCTAACCCTAAACATTAACTTAAACCAAACCCTAACACTAAACCTAGACCTATCCCTAGCCCTAATTCGAGTTCTAACACTAACTTTAAAACTAACACTGACCCCGACTCATATCCTAACACTCAACCTAGCTGTAAACACCACCCTCACCATAAACTGAATGCTAAGAATAACCCTAACAATAATTCGAGTCCTATCCCTAAACCTAAAACGAACCCTGACGTGACTCTTATCCTAACACAAACCCTAGCTATAAATATCACCCTAAACTTAAACCTAACCATAACACAAAAACTAACCTAACTTTAACCCTAGTTCTTACATTAGCTGTGGCCCTAATCCTATCCCTAACCATAACACCAAAACTAGCTCTAATCCGAGCCCTAAACCTAGATTTAACCCTAACTATAACCATAACCATAGCCCTAAACTTAGCTCTAAACCAATCCCTTACCCTAAGCAAAACCCTAAACCTAAGGGTAACCCTATACCTATCCCTAATCGTTAGGCTAACCAAAACTCTAACTCTATTAATAGCCCTAACCCTAGCTCTCATTCTAGATCTAACCCTATCCCAAATTATAACCCTAACCCTGACACTTATATTGACCATACCACTAATCCTAGGTCTAACTCTAACCCTAACTCCAACCCAAAACCTATGGTAATGCTATCCCCAGACCTAACCCTGAAGCTAACTCCCAGCCTAGCCCTAACTATAGCTCAGAAGCTAACCCTTATGCTAAACATAACCCTAAACCTAACCCTAGTTCTAACCCTTACCCTAACCCTAACTTAAGACCTAATTCTAACCATAACCCTAGTCATAACCTTAACTTTAACTGTATCCATTATCGCAAACATTACCCGTACACCAATGCTAACCCTAGGCCTAACCCTAACCTTATCACTATCCCCCAAACTGTTAATTACCCTAAACCTAACCTGAACCCTAAACCTAACCTTATCATTACCCTAATGCTAACACTAATGCTAATTTGAGCCCTAACCCTAAACTCAAACCTAAACCAAAGCCCAGCACTGACCCTGACTTAATAATTCCCCTAGCTCTAAACCTGATTATTACTCTATACATAACCCTTACATTAGACTTAGACAGAAACCTAACTCTAAAACTATCCCTAACCATAACTATAGACCTGAATTTAGCCCTATCCATAATCCTAGCCCTAACCCTATCACAAACCCTAGCCCTTATGCTAGCCCTAAACATAGCCTTAATTATAACCCTAACCCTAATGCTAGGCCTAACCCTGACACTAACCCTAGCCCTAATTTATCCCTATCCCTAACCCTAACCCTAACCCTAGTCCAAAGACTGACTCTAACTCTCACCCTAACCCTAACTCTAGTTCTAACCCTATACATTACTGGAAGCCTAATCCTAGCCTGAACCGTAGGTCTAACCCTAGTCCTATTCATATCCCTGGCCATAACACTAGATCTAACCCTAACTCTAAATCTAACGCTAACAATAAGCCTAAGCCTAAACCTAACCCTAGCCCTAACCATAAGGCTAATCCTAAAAATAGCCTTAACCATAGAATTAGCACTAAAACAAAACCGAGACATAGACCTAAACCAAATCCTTAACATAAACCAAGCCCTTAACCTACACCTAGCCCTAACCCTAGCAATAATTTCGAGTCTTAAGCCAAACCCTAAAACGAACCCTCAAACTGACTCTTACCTTAACACTAACCCTAGGTCTAAACATCACCCTAGCCCTAAACCTAAACCTAACACTAGACCTAGTCCTAAACCCTAACACTAAAATTAGCCCTAATCATAACCCTAGTACTTACATCAGATGTAACCCTAACCCTAGCCCTAACTTAACCCAAATCCTAGCCCTATTCTCAGTCCTATCTCTAGCTTTAACCCTAAACTTAACTCCAACTCTATCACTACTTGTAACCATATCCCTAGCTGTAACCCTAGCTCTAACCCTACCCATTACCCTAATCATAGCCCTAACTCTAATGCTAACCTTAGGCATAAACCTAACCCTATTTCTAATCTTCTCCCTATCAATTACCCTAAATCTAACCTGAAACCTAAACCTAAACCTATCATTACTTTGATCCTAAAGTTAATGCTAATTCGAGTCCTAACTTTAAACCTTAACCTATCCAAAACACTAATCATGACTATGACCCTAGTAATATCCTTATCTCTAAACCTGACCGTAACACTAAACCTAACTCTTACACAAGGCGTAGCCATGAACTTAACCTTAAACTATCTTTAACTGTAACCCTAGATTGAAATTAACCCTAACCATAATCCTAGCCCTAAACCTAGCCTTAATCCTAACCCAAAACATAACCCGAGCCCTAAACCTAATTCTAACCCTCACCCTAGCCCTAAACATACCATAACACCATCCCTTACCATAAACCTAACCACAAGCCTAAACCCAACCCTACCCACCGCCCTAACCCTAGGGATAATATTAACACTAAACCTAGCGCTAATCCTAGCCCTAATTTAATCATATCCTAACCCTAACCATAGCCCTAAGAATAACTATAACTCTTGCCCTAGCCCTAGCCCTAGTTCTATCCTTAGCCCGAGTCCAAACTCTAGATCTAACCCTCACTCTAAATCTAAGCCTAACTCTAAATATAACTGTAATCATAAGCCAAACCAAAACCTAACACTACCCCTAACCACAATGCAATTCCTAAAACTTCTCCTAGCCCTGGCTCTAGCCATAAAACAAAATCAAGCCATATCCCATAAAACAAAACCAAGCCATATCCCTAACCCAAACCCTTAACCTAAACCAAATCCAAACCTTACACTTAGCCCTAACCCTAAATCTAAAAATTACTCTGACACTGATGCTGACCCTAACACTAATCCTAGCTCTAATCATCACCCTAAATTAAATTAACCCTAACACTAGACCTAGTCTTAACTCTAACCCTAAATCTAGCCTTAATTGTAACCCTAGATTGTACATTATTTATTGTCCTAACCCTAACATTAACCCTAAGACAAATCCTACCCTGGATCCGAGCCCTAAACCTAGGTTTATCCCTAATCAGAACTCTAACACTAGCCCTAAACCTAACTCTAAACCTAGCTCTAACCCTAGCTCTAAACCAATCTATTACCCTAAGCCAAACCCTAACCCAAATGCTAACCATAGCTCTAACCCAATCTTTTGCCCTAAGCCAAACCCTATCCCAAATGCTAACCCTAGTCCTAACCCTAATCCTTAGCCTAACTTTAACTCTAAAAATATTACTAGTCTTAGCCCTATCCCTCATTCTACCTCTAAAACGTAACCCTGACCCTCATCTGACCCTAAAAGTAATCCTAGGTATAAACCTCACCCTAAACATAAACCAAAACCTAACACTAGACCTACTGGTAAACCTATACTTATACCTAAGCCTAATACTACACCTAGACCCAAAGCTAATCCTAAATGTAGCTATAACTATAGCCATAGACCTAAACAAAATTCTAGCACTAGCCCTAACAATAACCCTTGACATAAACCAAACACTTACCCTACCCCTAGACCTAACCCTAGTCCTAATTCTGCCTCTAACCCTAAACCTAAACCTATGCCGAACACTGACCCTGATCCTAACACTTAAACTAGCTTTACACCTGACACTAACCCAAAACCTAGACCTAACACTAGACCTAGCCATAACCTTCAACCTAAAACTAGCCCTAAACAGAACCCTAGCATTTACATTATACATAGGCCTAACCCTAGCCATAAACTTAACACAAAATCTAGAGCTAATCCTAGGCCTAAACTTAGCTCTAAGCATAAACCTAAGCCTAGCCCTAACCCAAACACTAACTCTAACCCTAACCCTCTCCTTAGACCTAAACCTAGCTCAAAGCCTTACCCTTACACTAAACATAAACCTAGCCCTATCCTAAATTCTAATCCATACACAAGCCCTAATCCTAACCTTAACCCTAGCCCAAACTTTAGCTCTAAACATATCCACTACCCTAACCCTAACCCTAACCCTAATTAAAACCCTATCTCTAACACTAAACCTAACTCTAACCACAATCTTGAACTTAGAACTAAACCTAAACCTGACCTTCTCACTAGCTCTAACCCTAGCTCAAATACTAACCCTTATCTTAACCTAACCACAATCTTAACCCTAAACTAACATTTACCCTTACCCTAACACTTACCCTAAACAAAACCTAGCTCTATCACTAAACTTAACCCTAATCCTAGACTTAATCCATACCATAATCTAGCCCTAACCCTAGCTCTAAAATTAGCCATTACAATAACCATAACCCTAACCCTAATGCTAACCCTAACCTGATCACTTAAAACTGACCCATCCATTACCTTAAACCTTAACTAAAACCTAAAGTAAACCCTTCCATTACCTTAACTCTAAACCTAACCCTAATGCTAATTCAAGCCCAAACCCCTTAACCTTAATGTAAACCAAGTGCTAACCCTGACCATGACCGTGACACTAATAATAATTCTAGATCTAAAGCTGACCTTTAACTTAAAACCAACCCTTACACTAGACCTAGCCATAACCTAACCCTAAAACTATCTTTAACCATAACCCTAGACCTTATATTATCCCTAGCCTGAGTCCTAGCCTTAACCCTAGCAGAAAACCTACCCCTCATCCTTGCCCTAATCCTAGCCTTAATCTTAAACTGAACCATAACCCTAGGCCTAATCCTAATTCTAACCATCACCCTACCACTAAACATAGCACTAACCCCTCCCATTCCCCTAAACTTAACCCTAAACACAATGCTAACCCAAACCCTAGCCCAACCATTCGGCTTAATCCTAACACTAACCCTAGTCCTAATCCTAGCCCTAATTTATCTCTAACCCTAAACCTCACCCTAAGCCTACTCCTAAGAATAATTCTAATTCTCACCCTTGACATATCCCTAGTTCTGAACATATTCCTTACCCTAATCCTAACACTAGCCCTAACCCTAGCATGAGCCCTAACCCTAGATCTACCCTAACTCTAAATCTAACCCTAACCCTAAGCCTAAACTTCACTCTAACACTAGCCCTAACCCTGACATTATCCAAAATCTAGCCTTAACCCTAGCCTTATCCCTAAAACAAAACTGAGCCATAGCAATAACCATATCTCTTAACCTAAACCAAAACCTAACGCTAAACCTAGCACTAACTTTAGCCCTAATTCGAGTCCTAAACCTAACTCTAAAACTAACCCTGACCCTGACACTGACACTAAATATAACCCTTGCTCTAAACATCACCTGAACCCTAACCCTAAAACTGGCACAAATTGTAACACTAGTTCATACATTAGCCATAGCCCTAAACCTAGCCCTAACCAAACCCAAAACCTAGCCCTTATTTGAGACTTAACCCTACTTTTAAACCTAATCCTAAACCAAAACCTACCACTAAACCTTAACCTAACCCTAGCCTGAAACCTAACCATAACCCTAGCCTTATCACTAGCTCTAAACCTATCCATTTCCCTAAACCTAACCATAACCCTAATGGTAATCCTAGGACTAACCCTAACCTTATTCATTAACCTAAACCTAACCTAAACCCTAAACCTAACCCTATCATTACCCTAACCCTAATGATAATTTGAGCCCTAATCCTAAACTTATCCTAAGCCAAACCATAACTCTGACCCTTCCTGTAATAATATACCTAGCTCTAACCCTGACCGTACCTCTAAACCTAACACTTATACTAGACCTAGCCATAAACCTAACCCTAAAACCATTCCTAAAGTAACCATAGACCTGACATTTGCCCTAGCTGTAATCCTAGCCCTAACCTTAACACAAACCATAGTCCTAATCCTAACAATGACCATAACCATAGCCCTAATCCTATCCATAACCCTAGCTCTAAACTTAGCTCTAACCCTATCAATTGCCCTAAACATAGCCCTAATTCTAATGCTAACCCTAGGCCTAAATCTAACCCTATGCAAAACCGTAACCCTATCCATTATGCTAAACCTAACCTGAACCCTAAACCTAACACTATCATTACCCTAACCCAAACCCCAATGCTAATTTTTGCCCTAACCCTAAACTCTAAATTAAACAAAACCCTATACATGACCCTGACCCTAACAATAACCCTAGTTCTAAAGTTGACCTTTACCCTAAATCTAACCCTTACACTAAACATAACCATAAACCTAACCCTAAAACTATCCCTAAACGTAACCCTAGAACTGACATTTGCCCTAACACTAATCCTAGCCCTAACCAAAACACAAACCTTAGCCCTCATCCTAGCCCTTAACCTAGCCTTAATCATAACTCTAATGAAACCCTAGCCCTAATCCTAATTCTAACATTTGTCCTAGCCCTAAACCTAGCTCTCACCCCATCATTTACACTAAACCGAACCCTAAGCCCCAAACTAACCCTAGGCCTAAACATATACATAAACCTAGCTGTATTACTAGCCCTAATTAAGTGTTATACCTAACCAAACCCTAAGCCAATCCCTAAGACTAACTCTCACACTTGCCCTAACCTTATCCCTAGTTCTAACTCTATTTTTATCATAACTCCAATCCTAGCTATAAACCTAGAACTAATGCTAGCCATATCTTTAGCCCTAGACCTAACTCTAGATCTAATCCTAACTCTAAATCTAACTCTAAACCTAAGACTAAACCTAACCCTAACATTAGTCCTAAACTTAACACTAATCTTAAAACTAGCCCTAAACATAGCCCTAGTCCTAAAACAAAATTGAGTCATAGCCCTAACTTTAAAGCTTAACCTAAACCAAAACCTAATCCTACACCTAGCCCTAAACCTAGCCCTAATTCAAGTCCAAACCCTAAACCTAATATTACCCCTGACCTTAATTTTTAACCTAATATTAACCCTAGCTCCAAACATCACCTTAATTTTAAACCTAACCCTAACACTAGACCTAATCCTAACCCCAATCTTATAACTAGCCCAAATTGTAACTCTACTTCAAACATTGGCCGTAACTCTGAACCAAGCCCTAACTCTAATCAAAACTTAGCCCTAATCTGAAAGCTAACCCTAGCTTTAACCCTAAACCTAATTCTAACACTAGCCCTAACCCTACCCTAAATGTAGCCCTAACCCTAGGTCTAACCCTATCCCTTACCCTAAGCCAACCCTAACCCTAATTCTAACCCTAGTCCTAACCCTAATCCTATTTCGAGTACTAACATTAGCCCTCATTCTAGCTCTAACCATAACTCAAACCTGACACTTATTCTGACCCTAATGGTAACCGTATGTCTAAACCTGACCCTAACCCTATACTGAACCCTAATACTAGCACTAGAAATAAACCTATTCCTAAACCTAACCCTAACACTAGACCTAGACCTAAACATAATCCTAAATCTAGCCATATCTCTAGCCCTAGACATAAACAAAATCCTACCCCTAGCACTAATAGTAAACCTTAACTTAACCCAAACACTAACCCTACAATTAGACCTAACCCTAGTGATAATTCTGGCTTTAATCATAACACTAACTCTAACCTGAACACTGACCCTGACCCTAACACTAACGCTAGCTATAAACATCATGCTAACACTAACCCTAACCCTAACACTTGTCCTAGCCATAACACGAACCAAAAAATTGGCCCTCATCATAATCCTAGTTTGTATATTAGCTGTAGCCATAACACTAGCCCTAACCTAACCCAAAACCTGGACCTAATCCGAGTGCTAACCCTAGCTTTAACCTTTACACTAACCCTAGCCATAAGCCAGTCCATAACCCTTCCCTAACCATAGCTCTTATCCTATTTGTTACCTTAAGCCAAACCCTAAACCTAATGCTAACCCTAGTCCTAATGCTAATCCATAGCCTAACCCAAACCCTATCCCTATTACTAGTCCTAACCCTAGCAATAATTCTAGCTCTAACCATAACCTAAACCCTAATCCTAACCCTGAAAATTATACTGACCCTAACACTAACCGTAGGTCTGAACCTGACCTTAACCCAAACCTGAAACCTATCATTAGCCCTACCGCTAATCGTATAGCTAAACCTAAATGTAACACGAGTCCTATACCTAAACCTAATCGTAAATCTAGCCATAACTCTAGCCCTAGACCTGAACAACAACCTTGTCCTAGCCCTAACATTCACCCTTAACATAACCCAAACACTAACTCTACTTCTAGACCTAACCCTAGTCCTAATTCTGGCACTAACCGCAAAACTCACTCTCACCTGAACACTGACGCTGACCCTAACATAAACCTAGCTCCAGAACTCAGCATAATTCAAAACCTAATCCTAACACTACACCTGGCCGTAACCCTAACCCTAAAACTAGCACTAATCATAACCCTAGCTCTTAACTACTCATGGCCCTAACCCTAGGCCTAAACTAACACAAAACCTAGCCCAAATCCTAGGCCTCAACGTAGCCCTAAGTGTAACCCTAAACTAACCCTAGCCCTAACCCTAACCCTGACCCTCCCCTTAGACCTAACCCCAGCTCAAAACCTAACCTTTACCCTAAACATAACCCTAGCCCTATCCCAAACCCTAACCTAACCCTAGCCCTAATCCTCACCTTAACCATAGCCCTACCCATAGCTCTAATTCTATACATTACCCTAACCCTAGCTCTAATCCTAACCATAACACTAGACCTAAGACTAACTAATCCTATCCATTACCCTAACCATAATCCTAACCCTAATTCTAACCCTAGGTTAACCCTAAGCCTATCAAAATCCCTAATCCTATTCCTTACCATAAAACTAATCTGTTCCTTAATCCTAAGCCTATTAATTACCCTAACCCTAAATTTAACCCTAACACTAATAAAGCCCTAAATCTAAACCTTAACCTAAACTGAACCATAAGCCATACCCTGACCTTAATAATACATCTTGCTCTAAACTTGACCCTTACCCTAAATCTAACCCTTACACTAGACCTAACCCTAAACATAACCCTAAATCTATCCCTAACCGTAACCCTAGACTTAACCCTAGACACTTACCCTAACACAAACCCTAGCTCTAAACTTTATCCTAACCGAAAAACTAACCCAAACACTACAAAAACCCTAAATCTACCCATTACCATAACCCTCGCTCTTACATTACCCATACACCTAAAAGTAGCCCTAAACCTCACACACAACCTAGCCTTAATTGTAGCCCTAAACCTAGACCTAAGAGTAACCCTAACCCCATCCCCAGCACCAACCTCAACCCTAACACTGGCCCTGGCCCTAAGAGTACTCAAACTCTAATCCTTACCCTAAACATAACAATAGCCCTAACCCTCAACCTAACCCTAAACCTAGCCCTAATCCTAACTGTAATCATAGCACAAATCCTAGCACAAACTCTATCCATTACCTTAAACACAACCCTAACCCTAATGCTAACTCAAGCCATAACCCTAACCTTAAACCTAACCGTAGCCTTGACTCTAATCCTAATACTCATCCTAGCCCTAACCCTAGCTCAAACCCTAACACTTCTGCTAAACCTAACACTAACACTAAACCTAGGCCTATCTCTAAATGTAGACAAAATCCTAAGGTTAAAACAAGCCCTAACACTAGCACTAACTCTATTCTTTACCCTAAACCTAACCCTAACCCAAATGCTAACCCTAGGCCTAACCCTAATCCTATCACTAACACTAACCCTATCTATTACTTTAAACCTAGTCCTAGCCCTAACAATAACGCTTAACCTAAACCAAACAATAACACTACCCCTAGACCTAAACCTACTCCTGATTCTGGCTTTCACCTTAACTCTAATCTGAACATTGATCCTGACACTAACACTAAACCTAGCTCTAAAACTGACTCTAACCAAAAATCTAAACCTAACAATAGGCCTAGCCATAACCATAACCCTAACCCTAAAACTAGCCCTAGAAAGAACCCCAGATCTTACATTACCCATAGCACTAACACTAGAACTAAACCTAACACAAAACCTAACGCTTATCCAAGTCCTAAACCTACCATAAGCATAACCCTAACCCTAAACCTAACCCTAACCCTAAGCCTAACCCTCACCTTAGACATAAGCGTACCTCAAAGCCTAACTTTGGCCTAAACATAACCCTCGCCTCATCCCTAACAATAACCCTAACCTTAAGCCCTAACCCTAACCCTAAACCTAACCCTATATATACATTACCCTTATGGTAACCCTTTTCCTAATGCTAACCATAGGCCTAACGCTAACCCTATCACAAACCCTAAATATCTCCATTACCGTAAACACACCCTGAACCCTACACCTAACCCTACTTATCACCCTAAAACTAACTCTAAACCTAATGCTCATTTGAGCCCTATCCCTAAATCTTAACTTAATACAAACCATAACACTGAACTTGAACCTAAATATAACCCTAGCTCTAAAACTGACACTTACCCTAAACTTAACACTTAAACTAGACTAAGACATAGACTTAATCCTATATCTACTCTTAACTGTAACATATTAGACTTGACATTATCCCTATACCTAATTCTAGACCTAATCCTACAACAAACCCTAGCCCTCATCCTAGCCCTAAACCTAGCCTTAATCATAACCCTAACACTAACCCTAGCCCTAATCCTAATTCTAACCCTCACTCTACCTCTAAACCTAGCTATTACACATCAATTTCCCTAAACTTAACCCTAACCCTAGCCCTAATGCTAGGCATAAGCTGAACACTAACCCTAGTTCTAATCCTTGCCCTGATTTAGCCCTATTCCTAAAACTAAACATAACACTGGCCCTAAGACTAACTCTAACTCTTGCCCTAGTCTTATCCCTAGTTCTAACCCTATCATTTACCATAACCCTAAACCTAGCCCTAATCTTTGCCCTATCCTTAGACCTAGCCCTAACCCTAGATCTAAACTTAACTCCAAATCTTATCCTAACCCTAAGCCTAAGCCTAACACAAACACTAGCCCTAACCCTAATGCTAATCATATAACTAGCCATAAACCTAAACCTAGGACTAAAACAAAACTGAGGAATAGGGGCTGAGGATATGGCTCAAGTGGTAGTGCATTCGCTGGCATGTGTGGGGTTCTGGGCTCAATCCTCAGCAATAATAGAAATACAATTAAAAAAAAGATGTTGTGTCCACCAAAAACTAAAAAAAAAATTTAAAAAATTAAAAATTCTCTCTCTCTCTCTCTCTCTCTCTCTCTCTCTCTCTCTCTCTCTCTCTCTCAAAAAAATAACAGAGCAATAGTTCTAACCTTAAACCTTAACTTAAACCAAACCTTAACACTACACCTAGACCTAACCCTAGCACGAATTTGAGTCCTAACCATAACCATAAAATAACCCTGACCCCGAATCATATCCTAACACTCACCCTAGGTCTAAACACCACCCTAAACTTAAACCAAACACTAGCAGTAAGTCTAGACTTAATGTGAGTCATAACCCTAACCTTAAAACTAATCCTGATACTGACTCATATTCTAACAGTCACCCAGGTTCTAAACACCGCCCTCTCCTTAAACTGAACCCTCACAGTAATCCTAGCCATTATTTGAGTCCTAACCCTAACCCTAAAACTAACACTGTCTCTGAATTATATCCTAATACTAACCCTAGGTATAAATGTCACCCTAACTTTAAACCTAACCCTCACACTAGACCTACCCCTACCCCTAACCCTAATTGTAACCCTAGTTCTTACATTATCCATTGCCTTAACATTAGCCCTACCCCTAACACAAAAATTAGTCCTAATATGAGCCGTAAACCTAGATTTAAACCTAATCCTAGCCCTAATGCTAGCTCTAAAACTATCACTTAACCAAAGCAAAACCCTAACCCTAATGGTAACCACAGACCTATCCCTAATCCTTAAGCTAACCAAAATCCTAACCACTTAATAGTCACAACCCTACCCTCACTCTAAATCTAACACTATTCTAAACCCTAATGTTAACCCTGACCATTATTTTGATCCTAACACTAAACCTAGGTCTAAACCTGGCCCTAACCCTAGAGCCTTACTCTAACTCTAAACCTAACCAGAAAACTAACATTAGACCTAACCCTAAACCTCACACTTGCTATAGACCTAACACTAACTCAAACCCTAACACTTACCACAAACCTAAACATAACAATAGCCCTAACCCTAAACCTAAACTTCAATCTAACACTACCAATAACCCTATGCCTACATATAACCATATCCATTACTCTAACACTAACCCTCCCCCAATGATGATGCTAGCCCTAATCCAACCCTAACCCTAAACATATTCTAATCTTATCCCTAGACATAACTCTAAACCTAACCATTTCCCAGCCCTAACCCTAGTTCAAAATCTAATCCTTATGCTAAACAAAACCCTAAAAATAACTCTAGTTCTAACCCTAAACCCAAACCTAACTCAAGACCTATTCCTGACCGTAACCCTAGCCCTAAACTTAGCTTTAATGCTATCCATTATCCTAACTATTTCCCTTACCCTAATGCTAACCCTAGGCCTAACACTAACCCTATCGCTGAACCTAACCCTATCAATTACCCTACACCTAACCTGAACCCTAAACAAAACCTATCATTACCCTTACCCTGACCCCTATGCTTATTTGATCCATGACCCTAAACCCTAA